>NC_138346.1:164859344-164874344 GCF_046562875.1 Panthera onca
CTGTTAAGTTATACCAGTGAGAATTGGTGAAGGCCTGAATTAATACAGTTAACTAACTGTAATCAAGGGATGGAAATAAATCTTCACGAGGTAGAATCAATAAGTCAAAAATAACTCAGCTTTTTGGATAAATTCTAGTTGATATTCTTTAGTTAAGACATGCAAAGATACTCATTTAGATATGATAGAATCAAGGACCAAGGATATCCTCATCAAGGACTCAAGATTTAAGAGAGGAAAAACAAAAAACTTGGAAGGGGCCTGAGGAGAACTAGTGTGAACCTCAGAAGAAATATCAATAAATAGTGTATCATAGAAGCCAAAGGAAAAAAAAATATTCAAGAAAAAAGAGAGAGTATTATGCAAAGAGAGTCAAATGGAGAGACCTGTCAAATGCAAAAAGACACCAGTAAAATAAACACCAAAAAGTAACCATTGAATTTGCTGGTTAAGATGTGTATTAATGAGGTTTTGTGTGACAAAAACTCAAATCAAAAGAGCTTAACCAAAAACCAGTAGAAATCACATGGCTCATGTATCCAGAAATAGTGCTAGAAATTTAAACAATTAAGATAGTGACTCTATTCATCTCTCAGCCCTACATTTTGTATGTTGATTTTATGCCTTTGTCCATAAGGAAAAACAAAACAAAACAAAACAAACAACAACAATCTCTCTTCTCTTGCATCCCAGCATCTTCAGGCTTACATCTCTCAACTTCAAGTCCTAAAGAAGTTAAAATAATATTTATTTTTAACAACAGTCCTTTCAAATACCCTCTGAGTCTCATCAGGTGTAACTGGCTTGGTTGTTTTCATAAAGCCTATCACTGGAACAACCACTTACCAATGAGACACTATTCTGACTGGGCTTTCATGATGTGCCCCCATTGCACTGACTGACCCACTTGAATGTAAACTCCATTAGGGAAGAGAATCTAGAATAAAGATTCTAGAATAGTACCTGATAGGGAATACGTACTCAGTAAATAATTGTTGAGGTTTCCAGTTCTGGCTATGGCAAATTATCTTGTATAAAATCAATCTTACTACTAATAAAACTAGGAAAACTGGAGAAGATTTGATTAAAAATATAAACATTTTCACACACATACTCTTTCTCTCTCTCTCTCTCTTTCTCTCTCTCTCTCTCTCTCTCTCTCAAGTTTCTAAGAAACTTCAGTAGCAAAGATCCCATAGTGAAGAAAAGGGCAAAGAGGTAAGACCTATACTTGGCACCATTTATTTTATTTGCTGATTCACAAGTAGAAGCTAAGAGGATGAGAAATTAATGTAAACTTTCAGAAGTCAACTGAAAAGACAAACACTGGAGTTCAGGTTCTACTGGGGTGAAGAAACTCAGTAAACATCCCAGGCTTACAGTTAATTCTGAATAGGTACACCTTAAAATAAATATAAACTGAAAAAAATATGAACTTAAAATTCTAGTCAATTTCAGCCCTGACATATAAAGTTTAGAAGTTGTCACTCCCATCACTTGATCTAATTGATATTTATAAAATATTCCATTAAAACAGCAGACAATACATTCTTTTCATGTACCAACAAAACATATACCATGACAGGCTATATTCCAGATCATAAAACAAACCTCAACAAATTTAAAAGAACTGAAATCATACAGAAGGTGTTCTCTGACCACAATGAAATATAATGAAAAATCGATAACAAAAATATACCAAAAAAATCTCCACATACAATATAATCCTAAATAATCCATGAATTTAAGGGAATTAATATGATATATATCATAACAAATTTGTGAGACACAACTAAAACACTAGCGTCAATTATAACGTAATGTTATATATGCTACAATGGAGTGGGAAATTTACAGCACTAAATGCTTATTTTAGAAAAGAGAAAAAGTATCAAATCAATAATCTAAGCTATCATCTCAAAAACCTAGGGAAAAAAGAGCAAAATAAACCCAAAGCAAGCAAAAGAAAAGAAATAATAAAAAGCAGAAATCAACAATGAAACAAAAAACTGGCTCTGAAAAGATCAATAAGTTGACAAGCCTCTTGGAAAACTGGTAAAGCAAAAGGAAGATATAAATACCAATATTAGGAACGAAACGGAACATCACTAATGATCCTGCAGATACTAATAGGATAATATGGAAGGCTACAAACAACCATAAATCTTAGAACTTAGATGAAATGAATGGATCAATTCCTCAAAAAACACAGATTACCACAATTCATTCAATAGAAAATAGATCATTCAATGTGTGCCAGGTGGCTCAGTCAGTAAGCATCCGACTCCAGATTTCGGCTCAGGTCACTATCTCCAGTTCATGGGACGGGATCCAGCCCTACATCAGGCTCTGTGCTGACACTGTGGAGCCTGCTCGGGATTCTTCCCCTCTCTCTCTCCGCCCCACCCTACCCACGTGCCCCCCCCCCTCAAAATAAACATTTAAAAGAACATTCAAATGGCCCTATAACTATTAATAGAAAATAAGGTCGTAATTTAAAATTTCCAACAAATTTGGGGCACCTGGGTGGCTTGGTGGGTTGAGCATCCAACTTTGGCTCAGGTCATGATGTCACAGTTTGTGTGTTCAAGCCCCACACAGGGCTCTATGCTGACAGGTCAGAGATTGGAGCCTGCTTCGAATTCTGTGTCTCCCTCTCTTTCTGCCCCTGCCCTGCTCATGCTCAGTCTCTCTCTCTCAAACAATTAAAAAAAGAAAAGAAAAATAATAAATAAATAAATAATCCAACAAAAGAAATGATCAGGCCTAAATGTTTTCATTGGAGAATTCTACCAAACATTTAAGGAATTCTATGCAATATACCGACATGCAACAGTACTAACCAGCAATTAGATTCTTAGGCTTATATCCCAAAGAAACAAAAAATTATGTTCACAAAAACACTTGTACACAACCATTTGTAAAAGCTTTACTTATAATAGTCCCAAACTGGAAAAAAACCTTCTGTAAGTGAATGGTTAAACTGAGCACATCCATGTCAGAAATAAAAAGAAACAAATTATTGATACACATAACAACCTGGATGAATCTCTGGAAAATTATGCTCAGTGAAAAAGGCCAATTTCAAAAAGTTATATACTATATGAGCTGGTTTATAGAGTTTTTGAAATGACAGAAGTACAGATGTGGAGAACATATCTGTGGTTGCCAGGAGTTAAAGAGGGAATGGGGGCCAAAGAGACATGGATGTGACTATGAAAGGGCAACATGAAGAACCATTGTGGTGACAAAAATGTTCTGTACTTTGTATCAGTGGTAAGATCCATGTTGTAATTTTGCACCATGGTTTAGCAAAACTTTATCATTGGGGAAAACTGAATAAAGCATTATGGGATCTCTTTGTATTATTTCTTACAACTGCATGTAAACCCATCATTATCTCAAAATTTTAAATTTTAAAACAAATAACTTATTGTTAACATAATGTAAAGGAGCCAACACCTCCAAATCATACAGACTAAGAGTAAAAGAAGGATGATTCTCCAAAGAAATGGGAGAATAAACGCTATATGCAAGACACAACTCTCCAACACAGAGGAGCATCATCAAACCTTATTCATTCCTGTTATTTGATGTTGTGACTTCATATTTACATGTTTATAATCAAGACTTGGGAAAAATATATGATTTGTCTTTCCTCTACCAATGGTAATCATGGAACTACTCACTTCTGATATAGTCCTTAAGTGTCCTTTGGAAAAATACACAAATATTCTACTACTACATTGATGATAATAACATTTCTTAGATGGGGGAATGAAATAAATAATTTACAAACAAACGTATTTCCCTTGTACTCTAATATTTTATACATTAATTGCACAAAATATATAAATCCAAACCATCATTATAGAGTAACTAGCTTAATGAGCTGTTACTAGTTATCAATATAGTATTTAATATTCTTTTTTTAAAGTGCCCTGTCTCTAAATTTCCTGTGTTTAAACTGCAGAAGTCTATCTCTGCTAAGTATGAGAACAGAAACACAGAGAATGGGAAATTGGCCAAGTTACCATTAGCATCAATCAGCATTCCTTGTATGCTCACAGAGAGCCCGGTACTGCACTACTGAAAAAGCAGAACCCAAAGAAGTAGAGCTTTCCTGGATTTACCAAAGGCGTTTTAACTGCCTTTACAAGTAAAAAAGTCATTTTACAGACCACTGAGAAGAGTGTGGCCTGTTTTCAATGGTTCATATTTTTAATTGGATATGCCACTTCACACTACAATGGTACCATGTTCAAGCATCCATTGCAAGGAATAAGAATTACTACTAAACAAAGCAGTTTACAAGCCTTGCTAGCAAAGCAAATGAGTAGTGGGTAATTGGCAAAGTGGCCGGTTAGGTTCCTTCCTAATTTAAGATTCCACAATTTCATAAACAGTACTAAATGTTAAAAAAAACTGAGAGGTCACATGTGTATGATGCTTTATGGTTGAAAAAGCACTTCGACTTCAATGATTCATTTTATTCTTATAATCAGCCCTATGAAGTAATTACTCTTTCTCTTTTACAAATGAAAAAATGAGGTCTGAACATAACGTGACTCTAGAAGATTACACAGCCAATGAGTAGTGGCATATGGGTTTGGACCCAGGTCTCATGATGTGTAAATCTCTCACTCTCTGACAACACCATATCTTAGTAACAAGTACGTGGTACCAGAGGAACAACAGAAATCAAATAATTCTTTCAAAGAAACAAAATTGGTGTGAAGTTCTCTTTCCTATAATCTAGTTACATTTTAAAAAGTGACTTGATTATAAATCTGAGAATTGGATAGTCTGGGGATGAGAGTAAGAAGACTGTCCTCCTCACCCCCCATTCAACTGCCAGTGAAGGTATTAATTCTCTTTATTTTTTATATGCAACATACTCTTTTACAGACCTTGGGCACATTTACACAGCATATTAATAAAAGACAGTGCCTGAACCAAGGATTACAGACTCAGCTTGTAAAATAAAAGGAAACAGTGGATATGTACTCACAGAGATCTACATACACACACACACACACACACACACACACACACACACACACACCCTGCTGGCATCTGAATGAAAAGGAGCTAACTCCTGAAGCTCAAAGCCAAAAGTAATGATTAATAGGTAAGATGCCATTTTCCTAGAAAGCAATTTATAAAATGGCTAGGATGGGCTGCTTTTTTATGGACTGCAGGAGAAGATTTTTCAAAGTTTAGGATCATTCTCCATATAAAGTTCTGTTTTTAAAAATAATAAACTACTATTAATAGTTCTTTTTTTCTACCACTATTTTGTATCTGGCACTGAACTAGGGAAAATTTACATATCCCATGCCTATTTGTTGCAAAAATACTAGTGGGTAGGCATTTTTACCCAATTTAACAGAAGTATAGACTAAGGTTCAAAGAGATTAAATGTTCAAGATACTGTAACTGGTAGCTGGGACTTCAGTTTAAGTATGTTGGACTGTAAAGTCTACTTTGTTTCTATTATACCATCATACCTCAATTTGATTTTACAGATGTTATCACCCACCTTTTTCTATCTCTTATCACAGATATTGGCAGGCATCAGAGTTAAGAAAAATTGGATGTTGTGCCCCTTTTCTGTCATTTGATGGTAAAAAGAAGGGAAAGGTGTTCTTGCTTTGGGGAGACACTCATGTGCCAACAGTAAATAAAGCATCATCAGTATAATGTAGTTCTGTCACAAGGATAGACTTTTAGGCCAACAGAATAGAATTGAGAGTCTAGAAATAAATCCATACATACATAGGTCAGTTGATTTGGACAAGGTTATCAAGACCACCCAATAGTGAAAGAATAGTCTTCAACAAATTATGCCAATACAGCTGGATAACAACATGCAAAATAATGAATTTAGGCCCCAACTTCATACCATACACAAAATTAACTCAAAATGGATCAAAGACATAAATGTAAGAGCCAAAACTATAAAATTATTACCAAAAAAACACAGGGATTAATCCTCATGACCTTGGATGTAGCAGTGGATTATGGTATTTGACACCCAAGCACAACAAAAGGAAAAAGAGATAAATTGAACTTCTTAAAAATAAAAAAACTTAGGTAAATCAATAGACATTAAGACATTTCTTTCATGTAGACTGAAAGAAAATATTTACAAATCATATATCTGATAAGGGTTTAGTGCCCAGAATATATAAAGAACTCAAACTGAACAAAAAGGCAAACAATCCAATTAAATAATAGGCAAATGACTTGAATAGACATTTTGCTAAAGAAGATATATAAATGGCTAACAAGTATATGAAAAGATGTTCAATAAAATTGGCCACTAAACAAATTCAAATCAAAACCACAATGATAAACTACTTCACACCCACTAGGATGGCTATAATAAAAAAAGGAAAAAAAAGAAATGAAGGAAAAAAATAAATAAACTTTAAAAAAAAGGCACTCAAATTCTTGTTCCTGTGCTGGAAGCCAAGCTATCCCAGCCTGAGTGGCAGGGCCCAGGCTGTGGACTGATTGGTGACTGCAAGGCGGCCCACCGACACTGAAGCTTCTTAGACTCCCACTTTTAGGTAATTTGGCCTTAATAAAAGTACCTGGGGTATTGTCTGTTGGGGAATTGCCCTCGACAGGCCCCCCTGGGAAAAGAACCATTAGGAAAGAAAAAAAGGCTCCGCAAGAAATTGTGCGGCCCTACATTTGGCCCTTGTCATCCCCTATGGAGACTCCTCTACTTACAGGAAGGATAGTCTCATACATTTGTCAGCAAAGGAGGCCAACAAAGGAGAGACATATGAATTTGAAAGCCTCACTCCGGCAACTAAGGAGTGTATCTACAGGCACAAGTCACTCTAACCCCTAGGCCACTTGGCCCCCAGGAGGCATTCCAGATGATAACTGAACCTAGTTGGTCAAGAAACATAATGGTTCATTGGTTCCTAGGTGCACTGTCTCTCTGAGAATGTATGAGGCATGGGTTTCTAAGGCCCTCTCAGCCCCTTCCTGGCACCTCGGACCAAGGCAAACACTTTTGTTCCTCAAACCACAAATAGTTCAGGGAAACAACTAGGAGGTCATGTCCCTGTAACTGTTCCACTTGAGATGTTGAGAGATAGATGACCTTTCATGAGAACAGCAAAGCAAATGCTTTATAGATTACAGATAAACGCAGCTGCATAATGGAATAATGTAAGAAATTAATCAATAATCAAAGGGTATGGGGGAACATTAAAAGAAAATCGCCATGTTATTTCTTAAAGGCTGATTACACATAGGAACATTTTCAAAGTTAGGTAATGTTAGAAAAACATAGATGACGTATGCTACGAGGAAATCACTAGCAAATATAACGTCACGTTTGCTACAATAAATCGGCCAGTTCAGCACACTGCTGTTGTCTGTGTCCATTTTTATTTTAGTTTTAGTTTTTTTAGTTTTTCATTTTTAGTTTTTTATTTTAGTTTTGTTTTATTTTCACTTTTCACTGACACTGTTCTTCCTTCGGGAACCCCTGGACCTGTTGGAGCTGAACTCCGGCATTCCTGAGTGTTCAGAGCAGCACTATTTACAGTAGCCAAAAGGAAGAAACAAACTAAATGTTTGTCTACAGATGAATGGATAAGCAACCTGTGTGGCATGTGTGTATACATAATGCAATATTATTGCAATATAAAAAGGAATATAATACTGATATATGCTATAATATGATAAATGCTATAAACTTTGAACATGCTGAGTAACAACAGCAAGAAACAAAAGGTCATATGTATGATTTTTTTTTTATGTGAACCATCAAGAGCAAATCCATAAAGACAGAAAGCAATTAGTGGTACCAAAGGTGGGGGTAGGGAGAAATAGAGAGTGATGACCTATTAAGTACGTGGTAGGAATGTTGTGATGTGATGAAAAAGTTTTGAAACTAGAGAGAAGTGGTAGTTTCACAGTACTGTGAACACACTAAATGACACTGAACTATATACACTTAAAAAAACTAAAACTAAAACAAAACTAAAGGACAACCGATGTAATGGGAGAAGATATTTGCAAATGACATATCAGATAAAGGGTTAGTATCCAAAATCTATAAATAACTTACCAAACTCAACACCCCAAAAACCAACTATCCAGTGAAAAAATGGGCAGAAGACATGAATAGACACTTTCCCAAAGAAGACATCCAGATGGCCAACTGACACATGAAAAGATGTTCAACATAACTCATCATAAGGGAGATACAAATCAAAACCATAATGAGATACCACCTCACACCAGTCAGTGGCTAAAATTAACAACTCAGGAAACAACAGATGCTGGTGAGGATGTGGAGAAACAGGAACCCTCTTGCACTGTTGGTGGGAATGCAAACTGGTGCAACCACTCTGGAAAACAGTGTGGAGGTTCCTCAAAAAATTAAAAATAGATCTACCCTATGACCCATCAATAGCACTGCTAGGAATTGACCCAAAGGATACAGGAGTGCCGAGGCATAGGGAAACTTGTACCCCAATGCTTATAGCAGCACTTTCAACAACAGCCAAATTATGGAAAAAGCCTAAATGTTCATCAACTGACGGATGGATAAAGAAGATGTGGTTTATATATACAATGGAATACTACTTGGCAAATGAGAAAGAAAGAAATCCTGCCATTTGTAGCAAGGTGGATGGAACTGAAGGGTATTATGCTAAGTGAAATAAGTCAGTCAGAGAAAGACAGATATCATATGTTTTCACTCATGTGTGGAACTTGAGAAACTTAAGAGAAGACCATGGGGGAAGGGAAGGGGAAAAATAGTTTCAAACAGAGAGGGAGGCAAACCATAAGAGACTCTTAAATACAGAGAACAAACTGAAGGTTGATGGAGGGCAGGTGGGGGAGAGGGGAAAATGGGTAATGGGAGGACACTTTTTGGGATTAGCACTAGGTGTCGTATGTAAGCAATGAGTCATGGGAATCTACTCCCAAAACCAACTGTATACACTGTATGCTAGCTAACTTGACAATAAATTATATTTTTAAAAAAGCTAATTGTATGTTGTATAAATTTCACTTCAATAAAAAGCAAGTGAGCAACTCCAAGGTTAGTCATGACGTCACACATCTCAGCTACTTTATTTTTGGGATACACTAGACTATGATCACTGTGTTTATTATCATATTCCCAAACTGAATTGATTACTTTCATGTATCTCCTTCTTCACCACTATAGGTAGATTTCAAGAAGATCCAATACCCGACTTCAGTTAGCTCCTCCATGTTTAATGATCAAAATACACATCTTTATAAATACAATGTCCCTATATCTTAATAAAATGTACTTATATCCTCACGTTTTAATCTGACACATTTTTTTAATTATGAACTTTTCTTCATAAATATCACAAGAAAAGATTTGGTAAACAATTTTTTTTATTTCATGGGAGTACTGAAAAAATGACCATTCTCCAAGAGAAAAATACCAGTATCAAATTGATTTTGTTAGCACTCCTACACCAGAGAAAAACTAAGGACACCTATTTTTATTTGACCAAAAGACTTGTGACTTTAAAATAAGATAAAAGGTACAATGAGGAAAATTGGAACAATTAGAAATATTCATCATGTTAGCAAATAGCAGTATCACACCACTGTTGCCATCTTGACATTAACAGCCAATGAGAATTATAGGATTCTCATAGACTGGCAGGTGTAGTACAGGGCTAAATACCCTCCCTAGAATTAAAAAAAAATCCCTCTTTGAAATCCAGGCTATGCTACTATTTTTCGTTTGTTTTTTTTAACTTTGAAGAATTTACTTAATTTTCAGCAAATTCCTTCAAGCACGAAATGTGATCGTGTGTAAAGAAAATATTTTGTGAAATACTAAAAACTCAAAACAAAACAAAACAAAAAATCCTAGAAGTATAAAATAACATTCTTTACATACTGGTGATGAAAAAAATAAGAATTAAAGGTGCTGTGTCATGTAAGGAGATTTTTAACAAGTGTTTTCACTCATTCAACATTTATCGACTTGTTATGTAACATAATGGGCATTAGGGATGTTGAAATAAGTAAGTTTTTGACCTCAATTTGTTCTCAGTATGATAAGTGCTACAACTTAAATAAAGACAGGATACAGTCAGAGGACAGCTGGAATATGACAAATATGAGGGAAGCGAGTGGCAGGTCAAAGGATGCTTCCTATAAGATATTATGTCAAAGCATTCCTTCAGTCCTGAGACATGGGTTAGGCAAATAAACAAAAACTAAAACTAAAACTCTGGCTTAGAGTTAAACAGGCAAAGGCAAAGAGTTACGATAAAAGATGTTCTATAGAGAGATGCAAGTATTTTAATAGAACAAAATATAGGAAAGAACATTTATATAGAAGTTCAAGCTCAAGGGCCAAGCAAAGATCAAATTATGAAGGAAATCAAACCAGGCTCCTTGATAAGGAATGTGTCCTTCACCTTGAAGATATTCAGGAAAAATCAAATGTTTTGAACATATGAGAAAACTGACAATATTTGCAGTTAAGTATATAACCTGAATTTCAGTAAAACACAAGGTTGGAGAGACTTTGCTTCTAGCATTACTGAAGATTAGATGGTGGATCAGATGTGTAGCACAAATCCTTTCAAAACAAGAAACATTAAGTTACAATTTAATCAATGATTACTGAAATTTAAGTTACATTTTTTTTTAACGTTTATTTATTTTTGAGACAGAGAAAGACAGAGCATGAACAGGGGACGGTCAGAGAGAGGGAGACACAGAATCCGAGCCGTCAGCCCAGAGCCCGACGCGGGGCTCGAACTCAAGGACCGCGAGATCGTGACCTGAGCCGAAGTCGGCCGCTCAACCGACTGAGCCACCCAGGTGCCCCTAAGTTACATTATTTTTAATGTTTATTCATTTTTGAGAGACATAGAGAGACAGAGCGTGAACAGGGGAAGGGCAGAGAGAGAGGGAGAGACAGAATCCAAAGCAGGATCCAGGCTCTGAGCTGTCAGCACAGAGCCCGACACGGGGCTCAAACTCAAGAACCATGAGATCATGACCTGAGCGGAAGCTTAACCGACTGAGCCAACCAGGCACCCAAAAGTTACATTTTTAACAGTGAGTAATTTGGAAATAAAGGGAAACCATATGAGGTCCACAATGTCAAAAGAGAATGATTCTTAAATACATGGTCTTCATTTTCTCAGAGGGTTGGGGGATTTTCTAATCTTGAGTACTTGGGAACTTGAATATTAATAGGCCAGTCATTCATACCTATCAAGAATAAGAGAAATGGCTTGGTGCTCAATCTTGGGAAATCAGAGCAGAAACGGTCAATGAAGCAAAATCCCCAGAAGAGAGACATCACCAAGTGGAACCCCCCCCTAAAAAAATAAAATAAAAATAAAAACAAAAACAAAAAACAAGAAGCATTTGAAAGTAAGAAATGTTTGGGTAGGGGTAAAGGGAAAATCTTGAAAATTCCTAACCAGCACACATGATGTTCTATAGCAAATGCCCTGTGACATAATGCACTATAAAACCAGGCTCAAGGCATTCCCACAGATGGAATTTTAAGGATATTGGATAACAATACATGAAAATCACAGTACATCCAAGAAATGCATCATCAAGAATGACAACTCTACAGAAAAAAAAAACATACTGAAGAATCAGAGGTACAAAAATCTGAAAATATTAGAATTATCAGACACAAAATATGTTTCAAGACATAAAACAGACTAAAGAATGACAAAAGAAATGACAAATTTTTCAGGTCTGAAAATCAAGCATGACCCAGACAGATTCGGAAAAAAAACTAAACACCCTGGAAGTAACAAATAAATTCACTGAAATTTAAAACTCAATAGACAGGTTAACAGCTAAAGACAGAATTCATAAACTAAATAATGAACCTTAAACAATAAAGAATTCAACACAAGGAAGTAAACCAGATGTTATATATGAAAAAGATGTGAAGATATATAGAAGAAAAACTGAGACCATTCACTGATTCTAATCAGACTTCCAGGTGGAAGAAACTAGAAAGGATGGGGGAGGAGTCATATTAAAAAGAGATATTGGCTGAATCTATAATGATTTGCCTCTGTCTATAATGAAAAAGCTTTCATTAGATCAACCCTCCTGCTAAGAAGAACAGTAATGCTGGATACATAAAACAAACAGCTATTTAAAACCATCAACAAACAACTATGGTAGCTAGGACATTAAGTGCCAAGATCCTAGAGAAAAGAGAAATCTTATTAAAAGTGAGTTTGATATTCTCTAGCTGATATATCCCCTGGAGACAGTTGCCAATTTGTAAATATCTAACTTCAAGCAGTAAGCTGTGGCTCAAATCAAAGAGAATCCAACTTCTGGAAAATGGAGTAACAGGAACTAGCCTCACCTTGCGCCCTTAAAAAACCAGAAAATACAAGAAATGACTTTCAAGACACTGGACACCAGGCAACAAAGAATAATCCCTGAGAGATGTAGAACAAATAAATTTTACTGCACTGAAAGAGTTACTGTTGCCCAGAAAGTGGTGACCACATCTGACCTTATAAATTGTTACAACATGAGAGGTGAGATATATTTTAATTTCAATTTCCTATTTTGAGTCAGGATAAGTATCTTTTCTTATATTTAATGATCATTTCAATATCTTTACTGTCTGTTTATGTCTTCTGCTGACTTTCTATAAGGTCTTTTTCTTCTCTAATTTTTAGAGTTCTTTATAAATTAGGTAAGATTCTCTTGTACCTGAGGTATATGTTACAAACACATCATTTCATTTTGCATTTGACTTTGTCATACAAATATTTCCTATTTGATAGGTAAATGTATTAATTGTTTATACTGAATTTGGATTTTGAGGCATAATTAAGAAGTCTTTGCCTACATCAGGATAATACAGAGGTTTATCCATGCTTTCTCCTTTCTATTATTATTTTATATTTATATGTCTTATCCATTTAGAATGAATTCTTATGTAAACTAGAAATATGGATTTTGTTTCACTGGTTTACTTTTGTTGTTGTTCAAATGTCTATCCAATTATTCCAGAAGCATTTATTAAAAAGCCCACCTTTGCCTACTAATTTGAGATCTCATCCTTATCATAAACCAAATTTCAGTATGCTGTTGGTTTCTTTTTTGGACTTTGGAGTTTCTGAAATAAAATAAGAAAAACTGGCCTGTCTACTCATTGATGTACCAGTACCACAATGTTTTAACAAAATGGACTTATAGCGTGTTTTATCTGGAAAGGCTATTCATTTCTTACAGTTTTGCTTTTTCAGTTTTCCTAGCTATTCTTGCATGTTTCTTTTTCAGTATTAGCTGTATTATCAACATATCAAGTTTCCACAGATACATTGATTTTTATTGGGATTGCTTTAAATCTATAAATTAGGGAGAAACAACATATGCATTATAATGACTTACCCTGTTTTAAAATAAAAACTGTCTTTTCATTTTGTATTTTTGGGGATTGTATAAAGTTTTTTTCATATAATTTTGGCATATTCCTTTTTAAGTTTACTTTTAATACTTTGTCTTACTTGTAAGTGAGGTTTCTCTACCATTTTATCCCCTACATGGTAATTATAAATGTGAGGTTATTGATTTCTGTATATTAATTCTATACCTGCTATCTTGCTGAATTCTTTTCTTGTTTAGGTTTTATCATAGACTTTGATACCATTATATCATCTGCAAATAGAAATAGTTTTACTTCTTTTCTAATTGTTAAAACTCTAAATGGCTTCTCTTGTCTAATTTTATTTGCTAGTACTTCCATTATAAATATTAGTGAATATGGTAGGCATCCTGCCTTGATGATCATGAGGTAGACATGCTTCTAGTGCTTCCCCACTAAATATGATGCTGGGGGCGCCTGGGTGGCGCAGTCGGTTAAGCGTCCGACTTCAGCCAGGTCACGATCTTGCGGTCCGTGAGTTCAAGCCCCGCGTCAGGCTCTGGGCTGATGGCTCGGAGCCTGGAGCCTGTTTCCGATTCTGTGTCTCCCTCTCTCTCTGCCCCTCCCCCGTTCATGCTCTGTCTCTCTCTGTCCCAAAAATAAATAAAAAACATTGAAAAAAAATTAAAAAAAAAAATATGATGCTGGTTTAGGAATAGGATGGATACAAATATATGCATAGATATAGATATAAAATTATGTTAAGAAAGTATTTACCAATTCTATTTTTCTCCTTAGACCTATTAATAGAGTATATTGCATATATTTTAAAATATTAAACCAACCATGCATTCCTGGAATAAGTCCTACTGGGTCATGCATGTTTTATTTTTTTATTGTAGTGTCGGATTCTAATTGCTAATATTTTACTTAGCATATTTTGTACTGATGTTTATATGCCACATTGGTCAGTAATTTTATTTTTTGTACTATCTTTGTTGATTTAGCTACTAATGTATTTTCATCATAAAAGGGAATTTGAATATTTCCCTTGATTTCTGTGCCTTGGAACAATTTATGTAGCATTAGGACTATCTAAACTTTAAATATTTGGGGAGCCTGGGTGGCTCAGTTGCTTGAGTGTCTAACCGGATTTCAGCTCAGGTCATGATCCCAAGATCACTGGATGAACGCTGCATGGGCTCTGTACCAAGCATGGAGCCTACTTGAGATTCTCTCTCTTCCTCTGCCCCTCTCCCCTGTTCATGTGCTCTGTCTAAAATAAAAAAAAAATAAAATAAAACTTAAACTTTAAATATTTTATAGAATTCCCTTAGGCAGTTGTTTCTTGATAACTTAAAGTATTTCTTCCATGAAAACTGATCTATTTAAACTTTCTACCTCCAATGGGTTCAATTTAAAAAGTAAACTGTTCCCCATTTCATCTAGGTCTTCATATGTATTTGCATAGGAGTCAGCAATATAATTTCTTTGTTTTAGAATTTCTTCTGGTTAAGCCTATTCACATATATTGATATAACTGATAAATTTTAATGTAGTAACTACTAGGTGTACTGTGTTTTCTAGGTTTC